>NC_051217.1:23532415-23557415 GCF_015220715.1 Pygocentrus nattereri | reverse complement strand
CTGACCAGGGCTTTATTATCTCCTTTCACTCTTTAACCCTTGACCTCCTGACCCACATTTATACTGACCACATTGAGGCAGCAGACACAGCAGAGGTGATCACAGAGGACAGAGTGTGGGCCAAACAGCATACAGTCCACAAGGTCCAGCAAACAGTCTTTTTTCTTCTCACACCATGTGCCAAATGTGTATTGTAACTATACGAGTATCTATGTAGCTATAAAATATGCCCCATCTGTGTATAATAATAATAATAATAATAATAATATGTCCCATGTGCTTTATATGCTGCTGCTGTCGGAAAGATCATTTGACATTTTTCATTTTTTGACATAATTTAAAAATACTTGTACCCTTTACATTGTGTGTAAATTTCATGATGAATGGACTAAAACAAATGAGCCAAAATGACTTGGAAATTATTCTGGTTCCACTGACTTCCATTAAAAGCAAAGTTGGTTTTTTCCTTTTCCTGTAAAGTTACCATTTTGGAGATACAAGGTTTTTCCCCCATCAACAGTAAAATATTTAAATATTTACATGTCATGAGAATTGTATGAGCTTATTTCTACCCTAATATTAACCTCAGGAAACAAACCGAATGGATTTATTCTTTCAGTTTTTTCATAAAGCACTTTATGAAGTCAGGAGCACTTCGCTGGTTCTGTAGGTTACAGACAGTGTATCATCTGATCACAGAGAGAGAGAATTCCTCCACTGTGTGCTGGAATCTAAAGACGGATTGCATTACGTTTTGGAAAGTACTTCACTTTCACTCTCTCTCTCTCTCTCTCTCTCTCTCTCTCTCACACTCTCTCTCTCTCCCTTTCTCTCTCACTCCCTCTCTCTCTCACACAGTCTCTCTCTCTCTCTCTCTCTCTCTCTCTCCCTTTCTCTCTCACTCCCTCTCTCTCACACAGTCTCTCTCTCTCTCTCACGCACTCTCTCTCTCCCTTTCTCTCTCTCTCACTCCCTCTCTCTCCCTCTCTCTCACACAGTCTCTCTCTCTCTCTCTCACGCACTCTCTCTCTCCCTTTCTCTCTCTCTCACTCCCTCTCTCTCCCTCTCTCTCACACAGTCTCTCTTTCTCTCTCTCTCTCTCCCTTTCTCTCTCACTCCCTCTCTCTCACACAGTCTCTCTCTCTCTCACGCACTCTCTCTCTCCCTTTCTCTCTCTCTCACTCCCTCTCTCTCCCTCTCTCTCACACAGTCTCTCTCTCTCTCTCACTCACTTTCTTACTTTCTCACTCTCTATCACATTCTCTCTCTCCTTCTTTCGTTCTCTCTCTCTCTCTCTCCCTTTCTCTCTCTCTCACTCCCTCTCCCTCTCTCTCTCACACACTCTCTCACTCTCTCTCTCTCTCACTCACTTTCTTACTTTCTCACTCTCTCTCACACTCTCTCTCTCCTTCTTTCTCTCTCTCTCTCTTTCTCTCTCTCTCACTCCCTCTCTCACACTTTCACACTCTCTCTCTCTCTCTCTCTCTCTCTCTCTCACTCCCTCTCTCATACACACACACACACTCTCACTCGGACTCTCTCTCTAAGGCCCAGTCCCATTTCACATATCCCATAAGGTGGAATGGGAAAATTAGAACAAGAATCTGGTGAATATCTGATTCAGCTTCATATCATTGAAGAAAATGGGGGGGGGGGGGGGGTGACCATAAATAATTGTTTAACTCTTCAATCTTCTAACTCTTCAAATGAAGCATACACGCTGCAGCAGCCTGGCCTGGCCTGCAGTAAGTGATGTGTCCTTGGGGCTGAGGCGGGTGCATTAAGAGAGTTTAATGGAGTTATGAAGTATTATAACACTATTAAACATCAGACGGTGGCAGCAGCGGACACTGGAGAGCAGAGGAAATCAATAACAGCAATTTTCCACTCTGGCTTTCTGATTAATACAGCAAAGCACAGCAGGAACTTGGTTTTAGTGTTTATACATGAGCAGCTACAAAGGAATGAACACACGATAACTTATGAGAACTTTTTGAACTCCGGTTTTGGAAGCTACTTTTCTTGCACTTATTTCCCTTTGACTTTCTCCATCCTTATGTGAGTGGACTACATCTTTCATATCTAGATATACAGTATATTAGACATATTTGAAAGTCTTGTACTTTCCTACCATTTGGGCTGGAATTAAAACGAATGAAGATGGTGGTCTTTGACCAGCGCTGTACCTTTTTTTTTGCAATATCACGATTTTAAGTCTTTTTAAAGGCCTCCAAATTGATCTATTTTAATCTTTTGTTTTTGAAAGGCTTTGTACACTTTTTTATTACTCACTTCAGCTAATTTTACCGTTTGGCCATTTTTATACACCATATTGCCAAAAGTATTCGATCGTCTGCCTTCACAGGCATATGAACTTGAGCGACATCCCATTCTTAATCCATAGGGTTCAATATGATGTTGGCCCACCCTTTGCAGCTATAACAGCTTCAAGTCTTCTGGGAAGGCTTTCCACAAGGGTTAGGAGTGTGTTTATGGGAATTATTGACCGTTCTTCCAGAAGCACATTTGTGAGGTCAGACACTGATGTTGGACAAGAAGGCCTGGCTCGCAGTCTCTGCTCTAATTCATCCCAAAGGTGTTCTGTCGGGTTGAGGTCAAGACTCAAGTTCTTCCACACCAAACTGGCTCATTCATGTCTTTATGGACCTGCTTTGTGCACTGGCGCGCAGTCATGTTGGAACATGAAGGGGCCGTCCCCAAACTGTTCCCACAAAGTTGGGAGCATGAAATTGTCCAAAATCTCTTGGTACTGAAGCATTAAGAGTTCCTTTCACTGGAACTAAGGGGCCAAGCCCAACTCCTGAAAAACAACCCCACACCATAATCCCCCCTCCACCAAACTTTACACTTGGCACAATGCAGTCAGACAAGTACCGTTCTGGCAACCGCCAAACCCAGACTTGTCCATTGGATTTCCAGATGGAGAAGCATGATTGGTCACTCCAGAGAACACATCTCCACTGCTCTAGAGTCCAGTGGCGGCGCTTTACATCGCTGCATTCCACGCTTTGCATTGCGCTTGGTGACGTAAGGCTTGGATGCAGCTGCTCGGCCATGGAAACCCATTCCATGAAGCTCTCTACGCTGTTCCTGAGCTGATCTGAAGGCCATATGAAGTTTGGAAGTCTGTAGTGATTGACTCTGCAGAAAGTTGGTGACCTCTGCACACTATGCTCCTCAGCATCCGCTGACCCCGCTCTGTCATTTTACATGGCCGACCACTTCGTGGCTGAGTTGCTGTCGTTCCCAATCACTTCCACTTTGTTATAATTCCACTGACAGTTGACTGTGGAATATTTAGTAGTGAGGAAATTTCATGACTGGACTTGTTGCACAGGTGGCGTCCGATCACGGTACAACGCTGGAATTCACTGAGCTCCTGAGAGTGACCTGTTCTTTCACTAATGTTTGTAGAAGCAGTCTGCAGGCCTAGGGGCTTGGCTTTATACACCTGTGGCCATGGAAGTGATTGGAACACCTGAATTTATTGATGTGGATGGGTGAGTGAAGACTTTTGGAAATATAGTGTATCTGTACATAGGTATATTAGACAATTACTTATAATATAATCAACAGTGACAGTATGTTGTCTGTCAACAAGAACGGGAAAAAAATAGAGACAGAGACATCTGGCCTCAGGAAGTCACATGTACCACTTTTACCTCCACTTATCACCTCTGTACAACCCCACCATACCCCCCAACTCAGCTGTTTCTATGGCAACAGTCCCTTTACTGCCTATCCCTGAACAGCAGAGGCAAACTTCTGCTCAAAACAGCCTTGGAAACCTCATCACGTTCTGATCCACAGCTAAACTGACATACAGATACAAATGCAAACGTTTGCTCAACGCAGAGTGTACAATAGATGAGAACAGGCCCAGACAAACGGAGTCAGGAGAGACAGAAAGCCAAACAGAGGAAGAGAAACAGAGAACCTGACATTCAAAGACAAGAAAGAGACAAACTAAATGGTCCTGAAGGGCATTACAGGCATTATGCTTGTTGCCAGCTGTGTCTTTGATGCCCATTTTATTACTGTGCTTGGCTGGCAGGACTGACTGGCCTAATGATCAAAGAGATGGCTAATTGTCCCATACATTCTCTGCCCACAAATGTGTTCTCATAGCAACTGTTGCTAGGTTGGACAAGCTTTACTTTTGTAACAATTCCATTCAGCCTAATAAGAAACTGTAGAACAGACTCAGTTTATATCACAATACCTACATTTAGAATCAGACAGCTTAGTTTTAACAACACAGTGCAGTTCAGTAGTGTATCATTTTAACATTAATGTTATGTAAACACCCTAGGGAAAGATCACTACAGCTTCTCATTAGGCTGAATGGGATTCTGCCAGTGTTCCATATAGCTTGTGCAGTCTTGCAACTGTATCTATGAAAGAACACTCATGCAGGTGAAGTATGGAGCAAGTTCAGTGATTCCCAGTTCTGGTCCTGTAGTACCCCTGTCCTGTTTTCAGCATGGGGAAGGCCGTATTAAGGCCACAATTTGCAGGACTTTGGCCTAGTCCACTACCTGCTGGGCTTTGGCCAAGCCCACTATCTGTTAGGCTATGGCCTAGTCCATCATTTGCAGGACTTTGGCCTAGTCCACAATCTGCTAGGCTTTGGCTTAGTCCATCATCTGCTACACTTTGGCCCAGTCCATCCTCTGCTAGACCTTGGCCTAGTCCACTATCTGCTAGGCTTTGGCCTTGTCCATCGTCTGCTAGGCTTTGGCCTAGTCCACTATCTGCTAGGCTTTGGCCTCATCCATCATCTGTTAGGCTTTGGCCTAGTCCACTCACTATATGTTAGATTTTGGTCTAGTCCACTATATGTTAGGCTATGGTCTAGTCCAATATCTGCTAGGCTTTGGCCTAGTCTACTATCTGCTAGGCTTTGGCCTTGTCCACTATCTGCTAGGCTTTGGCTTTTGACTATCTGCTAACCCACTATCTGCCACTATCACTCTGTTAGAAAATTCCTACTTCAGCTTCACGCTCCGTATTTTGTGCAAAGTAAAACCTCAAAATGTTTTTCTTGAGGTATATGACAAGTTTTAGAAGGTATTATCACCTCTTACTGGGTTGCATGAGTGTGTCACACACAGAGCCATACAGCCAGACTGAGGTCAGCTGAGCACCAACCCTGCTCTTTATCTGAGTTACCAGGTACACCTCTCTTTGGTTTTTCTCAATTTTCTCTTTTCCAAAGCTCACTTGCTCCTTCTCCTTCACTCACTGCACTTCCGTCTTACTGTACTTCAACCGTCTCTTCTCCACTCATTCAATACCTTTTTATTGCTGATTCTCTTTCCACTCCGTGACTCTCTCGCTCTCTCTTCCAGTCTCTCTCTGCTGCTCCATCTCTCTCTCAGCTGTTCCATATGTCCCAGCCTGACATGTGATTGATAACCTCATCAAAATGGAGACCAACTGAGTCAGAGTAAAATGCTGAGACTCTGACATCATCGCTTTACACACCCCTCGGTCAGTGTTGTGTTTTCTGCTCTGGTTTGGGAGTTTTAGGTGGAGCAGGTCCACACCCAGCCTGTTAACTAACACTAATACAATGATAATATTACAATAATTACACACACCTCTACATTTCCAACAGCTAACAAGGGGTGATTACAATGACCACAGTATAGAATCACTCAGTCAGCCCAAAAAGAGTCTCACTCCACAACTCTGGTGCGTTAGACAGCCAGCCATGTCCTTAGCCATGCAGGGGTAGCATTTTCCTGTAGCCATACAATAGAATATGCAATGGAGTTGCAGTGAAACATACAGATTATATCAGTAATCTGCTTATTATATTTGATGATTAATGACGCAATCAGAGTTTAAAAAAGGCCAAACTTTACAAATGTACTTAAATTTGCAGTCCATGCAGAGCATTTATATATTACTGTGCAGCAAGTGAGTGGACATAAGTGTTTCAAATAAAGTCGCCAGTGAGTGGAAGCACAAGGAAGGTGTTTCTAATAAAGTGGCCATTGAATGTAAGCAAGCAGTAGCTGTTTCTAATAAAGTGGCCAGTAAGATGAAGTATAGTGTGTAGGGAGTGGAGGGAGAGAGTATGTAGGGAGTGGAGGCACAAAGTGTTTCTAATAAAGTGGCCAGTAAGCTAAAGCACAATTTAGGTGTTTCCTAAATTACAACGTAATTGTTTCAACGTAGTACAACGTAGCTGTTTCCAACAATGTGGCCAGTCAGTGGAAGTCCAATGTGGAAGTGCAGATTTAAAAAAAAACAAAAAAAAAAACACACATAATAAATCTTGTAATCTTAACATATAAAAGCCTGAATCTTATAGTTAAGCTCTGCCAAATTATGTCCCATTGCTCTTAGAGCACAGAAGCCTTGGAGGGATTTTGAGGAATTCCTCCTTTGCTCTGAACACTAATTAGATCCAGTGGATTAAACATGCTGCAGTTTATGCCTTATTAGCGCTCCAGTCATCATTCAAAACAAACCGTGCCCTCCATGCAGCTTCATGCCAGAGCTGTGAACATCCTCTATACTGACAAATACGGCTCCACAATATGTGATCAGTTAATCCTAATGCAAATAAGCCCTTCACACCTTAAACGTAGAGCGATACTGTCATTATATCAACACTATACAAATGTAATAACATATTTAATTGCATAGTGAGTCACATAATTAACCGCATTTACAGTCTACATTCTGTATCATGTTTAGTCTGCATTGTGATTTCATTCCAAATTTAATTAAATGTGAAAAATGACCAAGACGTGCCAAAACCATAACAAGGAGGTCCATCCTGCCCATCCAGAGAAAGCGAGCCCAACTGTGCCCTCGTCACGCATCCCTCTGGCTTTAACTTCACATTGAACTACTTTTGCAGCTTGAGACATATTTTTTCTAGTTGGGCCGAGCTCAACTCCTGAAAAACACCCCCACACCATAATCCCCCCTCCACCAAATTTTACACGTGGCACAATGCAGCCAGACAAGCACTGTTCTCCAGGCAACCACCAAACCCAGACTCGTCCATCGGATTGTCAGATGGAGAAGCGTGATTGGTCACTCCAGAGAACACATCTCCACTGCTCCAGAGTCCAGTGGCGGTGCTTTACACCACTGCATTCCACACTTGATGATGTAAGGCCACTGACAGTTGACTGGAATATTTAGAAGTGAGGAAATTACCACGCTGGAATTCACTGACATCCTGAGAGCGACCCATTCTTTCACTAATGTCTGTAGAAGCAGTCTGCAGGCCTAGGGGTTTTACACACCTTTGGCCATGGAAGTGATTGGAACACCTGAATTAAATGATTTGGATGGGTGACTGAATACTTTTGGCACTATAGGGTACCTTTAACAAAGAAAAAAGGTTGGCCTCATCCTTTCTCATAAGCTTTGAAACTTTTAATGCACGTTAGAGTCCTGTATTGATGTTCAGCATCACAGGGCAAACGACTGAAAAATCACACTAACCTGATTCTGATGATTTGCACTGAATGGTATCAGTCAGTTTGTGTAGTCTGGACAACTTTTGCTTGCTGAGTTCACTTTTAGCTGGGCAATCATCGTCATAGTTTCTGAGTATAGTTCAAAAATGCCTCTGGACATTCCCTTTCTTTAGAAGTTTGATGGCTACTAGGCAAATTAAGCAGATGCATTTGCAGTTTGACACTGTAAAAAGACAGTCCTCCTGCTCCGCATGGAGGAGGGAAGTTTTCGGTACCTTTGTGCAGGTCTCACACTCTGAAACAGTCAGTGCAGGTTACAAAAGTAAAAACGCAAAAATGGTGCTGGCTATTGATAAATGAAAACTTTCTAGATCGTCAGAGAGGCAAATTCACAGCTGTGGCGTAGCTATGGTAACAAGCTGTAAATTAAAGAGACGGTGGCCGCATTTTGCATCAGTCAATGACTTTGACCAGCCCAGTGCCAGAAACGGTAAGTAAAAGTTGAAATGCCTTGCCCTGGGAGATCATGTGACTGTGGCACTAGTAAAAACAAACAATCAATAATAATAATAATAATATTGATAATAATGAGTTCAATTTATCTCAAACCCAAAGATGCTTTACAAAAACATCAGAAAATAATAAAATACATAATCAACAATAAATAAAACAAGTACAGTACACACACACACACCTCTACATTTCCAACAGCTAACAAGGGGTGATTACAATGACCACAGTATAAAATCACTCAGCCAGCCCAAAAAGAGTCTCACTCCACAACTCTGGTGCGTTAGACAGCCAGCCATGTCCTTAGCCATGCAGGGGTAGCATTTTCCTGTAGCCAAACACCACCAGACAAGGCAGCCCCTTAGCTGCTGTGCTGCGTCACCCGAGTGGCCGGCCCAGACAGCTACGTAACTGTGATGTGACATCGATCAGGTCCCGGTTCAGGCAGCCTCGAGGAAACAACCAAGCGCCCAGTACAGGCCGCATTATAGCTGTGATGTAATGCCACCCAAATGGCCATTCCTAGAAGACTCTGAGCCACAGGTGGAAAATCACTCTCGGCTGCTGCCTCAGTGGAATGATGGTAAACTATTCGGTCAGCAGGGAAACATCAAAACATTCACAAATGAAAAACCGAAACAATGCTCAGCATCATCAGAACACTACTGACTTAGTAGTACTCCCAATAACAAGACTGCTGTGCTAATATTGAACCAATTATAAATACTTGGTATAAAATAATGATTTATTTTAAGTCATACTGCAGTTACAATGTATAGAATTACACAGATCAGGCATAACATTCTGACCACCTCCTTGTTTCTACGCTCACTGTTCATTTTATCAGCTCCACTTACTATATTACTATACTACACTAGAGACGATAGCTCATCTGCTGCTGCACAGTTTGTGTTGGTCATCCTCTAGTCCTTCATCCGTGGTCACAGGACGCTGTTCACAGGACATTGTTGGCTGGATATTCTTAGTTGGTGGACTATTCTCAGTCCAGCAGCGACACTGAGGTGTTTAAAAACTCCAGCAGCACTGCTGTGTCTGATCCACTCAGACCAGCACAATACACACTAACACACCACCACCACGCCAGTGTTACTGCAGTGCTGAGAATGACCCACCACCAAAATAGTACCTGCTCTGTGAGGGTCCATGGGGGTCCTAACCACTGAAGAACAGGGTAACAAAGTATCAGAGAAACAGATGGACTACAGTCTGTAACTGTAGAACTACAAAGTGCAGCTATACAGTAAGTGGAGCTGATAAAATGGACAGAGGATAAACAAGAAGGTGGTCATAATGTTATGCCTGCTCGGTGTATAACTGCAGTGTGGCATTTCGTCTGCACTGTGCAGTCTGACAAAGTGTGTCTGCTTTCTGCCTTGTATAAAAGCTCTCTGCAGGAGCTGGGCCTGCGCGTGTTGTGTCTTCGCTGCATGCTGACTGCATTGGGAATGCCGCGTGGGCTTTTCATTCTCACAGATTTATAGCATATGTTTGTCTCTGAGCCAAACTGCATCTCTGAATCCCACTGGGCTACATATTCATGAGGGGCGACAGACAAAAGCCAAACTTTTAGACTTTAGGAGTGAGCTGGTGCACACAAAACCAAAAAAACAGCCACGGGTGGGCAAGAAATAACAATATGTTATCATTATAGTGGTTAAGTGAGTATACAGTGTGTGATGAGCTGGTCAGTACTTCCAGAACCCTGAACACCTGCACTGATTACAAAGAAGACAGATTTAGACCAATTACAGAGAGCCTGTAAACAACCACCACCATAGCAGAGTAACTGCATGGGCTTCATAGTAACAAAGAGCTGGTCAGATGTCAGACCACTATGTCTTTATCACACTTTATTCGTTCATTTTTAACACTTATTTAATTTGTTTACTCCTGTTGCCTTTGCAAATTGTTTATTTCTGCAAAAATGGAAAAAAATGTCCTTGTACTAGTTTTTCATAGTGTTTGTGGGCTGCAGGTTAGGGAACCGGCCCTGTGACCAGAAGGTTGCCAGTTTGATCCCCTGAGCTGACAGTATGTAACTGAGGTGCCCTTGAGCAAGACACCTGCCCCCCAACTGCTCCCTGGGCGCTGTGGATAGGGCTGCCCACTGCTCCGGGCAACTTACTGCCCCCTAGTATATGTGTTCACTAGTGTGCATGTGGTGTTTCACTGCATGGTTGGGTTAAATGAGGAGGTCTAATTCCACAGTGTGCTAAACCCAGTTGGCTGATGGTTCTGAATTCTATTCAATTCAATAAATGTATCTGTTTTATCTGTATCTCTTTTGCTGGTGCATTATGTTCCAGCTTGTTTACAGACCTCAAAAAACATACTGGGAAACTGTCTCCAAGTGTTGTGATGTTATATTTTCCGCCGTACTGCCAATCAACACCAGTATACACATCCTGGCCGCTTTACTAGAAACCCCTACCTTTGTTTCCATAACTACGCACTTTAAAAAAAAGATGGTTCTTCAATGGTTCTTTGGTAAAGAAAATTGTTTTATGAAAGAACCCTTTGCATGATCAAAGGGTTCTTTGCATCATTAAAGTGTTCTTCAGACAGATGGAAAATGTGCTGTAAATGTGCTTTTTGAAAATGGTTCTATATAGCACCAAAAAGGGTTCTTATATTGTAGCAAGCTTGGCATTGTAACAATAGAAAAATGCTTTTTGGTGCAACATAGAACCCTTTTCAAAATGCGTCTATACAGAACCATCTACAGCACATTTTTCATCAGTCTGAAGAACCCTGTAATCATGCAAAGGAGTGCGCTCACGATTCTATATAGGACCATTTTCCTTACCAAAGAACGCTTGAAGAACCGTCATTTTTAAGTGTGACGAACCAGTAACTGGATAACCACAGAAAAGGGAAGAAACAAAACCAAAACATATATTCTGTCTGTAAAGCTTCTTACAGCATGTGTATGTGTGTGTGTGTGTGTGTGTGTGTGTGTGTGTGTGGATGGTTCCTCAAGCGTTCTTTAGCAAAGACAGTGGTTCTATGGAACCATAAACACGTACCAACACATTTGCACGCTTTGCATGGTGAAACGCTCCTTCAGATTTATGAAAAATAAGTTCTATATGGTTCTTGTTTTTTGTAAAAGGTTCTATATAGCACCAAAATGTTCTTCTATTGTCACAGGCTTGACACTGTAACAACAGCAGAACCCTTTTATGGTGCTATACAGAAGCATATTCAACAAATTCATCTGAAGAACCATTTAAGTAGGCAAATGGGTGTTTGTGTTATGATGGTTCTATATAGAACAGATTGTATATACTTCAGAACCATGTTTTTAAAGAACCTTTAAGACTATTTTAAGAGTGTAGATTATAATTTTAAAAATTGAGGCTCCTGTGGCTTCAAAATTGCGATTTCGATGTCAAAACAATCTTTCAGCCCAAATACAAACACACATGACTCAAAATGTATAATGTAATTAATGATTACATTGACAGATTTGAGATGATTGCTTTGGGTCCCACTTTATTCGACATGTTGCTCATAACTGTGTAATTACACTTGAATAACATATGCAACAACACTGTAACTACTGATGATTTAGTCAGTGTTACAGATGGATTACAGCAGTACAGCCCATGTACTTACACAACTGTATCTTCTACAGAGGAACTTAGTTCAGTGTTAAAGTTACACTGTGTAATAAGTGGACAGCTCCTGTGTAGTTGTTATGTAGTTATTGTGTAATAAAGAAGTGGTAATATAGACGTTGCTTTGGGTTTAATGCAACAAATTTAATGAACGTTATAAAAGATGCATTTTAATTTAAGAGGACGTCTGCTGTACCATCACATTACAGACTGCTTTACAGCTGGAACTGGTTACAGTGTCACAGCACTAGCAACATAAATGCTGCCTAAATGTTAGGAAAGCTGGCAGATGCAGTGTAAATAACGTCTTAATTATTGGTTATTACACACTTCCTTTTACAGCCGGAAACAAAAGAAAACTGCTGTTCTAGTCTGATTAAAAATGTAATTACATTTGTATTATTACCCTGGCGTAATGAGAGAACAGGCTTTTACAATTATTAAAATACACTAATGTAATTACATGAGGTGTAGTTCTGTAATACACCTGTAACAGTGACTAACTCCTTAGTAGTTACATTGTCATTGCATATGTTGTTCGTAAGACAATTCCAGCCATATGATGCACAGAAAGAAACCTGGCAGCACACAAACTGTAATAACAATAAACAAACTGTAATAACAATTCATCATTAGCAGTGACATTGTTGTATGTGTTGTTTGCATGTAACTACATAGTTATTACAATTGCTTTGAAAACACCAAGCGTCTTCAGTCAGAGGAAGACAATTCCAGTCGTGTGATGCATGTAAAGAAATCGCAGACTGACCAATAACACTAAACTGAGCAGCACACAATAAACAAACTGTAATACCATAAGCAAACTGTAATAACAAATAAATTATACTAACAATAAACAAACTAAAAACAAACAAACCAATAACAAACAAACTGTAATAACAATAATCAAACTGTAATAACATAAACTGTAATAACAACAATCTAACAGTAATAACATAAATAAACTGTACTACAATAAACAAACTGTAATAACATATACTATCATAACAATAATCAAACTGTAATAACATAAACTGTAATAACAATAATCAAACTATAATAACATAAACTGTAATAACAATAATCTAACTGTAATAACAAACAAACTGAAATAACATCAACAAACTAAGCGTTTTCATTCATATCAATGTAAAACACTGTTCTAGTGTAACACAGCACTGCGTTCTGTAACTGAGCATCTACAACAAGGTTAAAACTCCCACTAAGCTCCATTATTGCTGAGGGCGAAAGACATTTCTCTCCATCTAAATCACATGTAATCAATTTATTCATTAGCGTGTGGATAAGAAAGCGCACAGGGAGAGCCACAAAGAGCTGCTTGATTTGTTCTGGACAGGTGGCTGAGCGGCCAGTGGAGACGGCCGCTCTCTAAAAGAGCCCGCCCACAAAGGCCCTAAAGACGATTATGCAAATGAAGGACCTTTCCCTCAGACTTTCCCAGGAAGGGGAGGGGAGTGGGGGGGGTGTGAGGGGGCGGTGTGACTGCAGCATTGACGGCGGGGCAGTTGGATTACAGCAAGGATGAAAACCTCTGTGCCAAGACACGTCCTGTACATTTACACACAGGCTAATTTCTGAAGACTATGACCTGCTGCACATCTGCAGCTACCATGTCTACGCTGTCATTACAGTGAGCTCCAAACCTCCTGTTACAGTGATAGTTTGGTCAAACACAGCAACAAGCCACACGAGGCTGAGCCTTATGAGCATCTGTGCACTAAATTACCACTGCAACAGTAACACTAGGCTCCATATGCAATTTCTTGTGTTACCATGAAATTATATATATATATATATATATATATATATATATATATATATATATATATATATGTATGTATCGTTGCTGTTGGAATAAAACATCTGTTGTTTTTTACATTGCATTTAAATTTCATGATGAATGGCACAAAAGAAATAGCCCAAAATGATTTGGAAAAAAGTCTGGTTCCATTGACTTACATTAAAAGTAAAGTATATTTTTTCCTTCTCCTGTAAAGTTACAATTTTGGAGATAAAAGGTTTTCTTCTGACAACAGCGATATATATATATATATATATATATATATATATATATATATATATATATATATATATATATATATATATATATATATATATATATATAGCTGCTCTTGGAAAAGAACCTTGTAACTTCAGTTTTTCAGTTTTTGACATAATTTGAAAGTACTTGTGGTCCTATATGTTGTGTGTAAATTCCATGAAAAGTGTACCAAAAGAAATGACCCAAAATGACCTGGAAAAAATTCTGGTTCCATTGACTTACATTAAAAGTAAAGTAGGTTTTTTCCTTCTCCTGTAAAGTTACCATTTTTGGAGATACAAGGTTTTCTTCTGACAGCAGTGATTTACTGTTTTCCCACTCCGGGTTTAATACTGCTTATGGCAGATCTAACCAAAACAGGCAGAGTGTAAGACATGCATGAGACATTACATGTCATTCATGTGTAGATAGAAAAGTAGACATTCTTTACTTTTCCAATGTCAGTGAATATTTCAATGAACCCTGTTCACACTTCTGTTTATATATTTCAATGAACCCTGTTCACACTGTTCTCAAGCTGAAAGATTCAAGGTGAAAAAAGACTTGCCTAGTAACATCAGCTGAGGGAGTCGTGGGCTTGAGATCAGAGAACCAGCCCTGTGGTCGTCGTCGGTTCAATCCCCTGAGCTGACAATATGTGACTGAGGTGTCCATGAGCAAGACATCTAACCCCCGAACTGCTCCCCAGGTGTGTGTGTTCAATAGGGTGTATGTAGTGTTTTACTGCACTGATGGGCTAAATGTGGAAGTGAATTTGCCCCATTGTGGGACTAATAAGGGTCTCTTAATTAAAAAAAAACCAGAACATTAGCATTTGTCTATTATCTACAGACTGCTCGCTGCTGTCAGAAGAAAATTTTGTCATTTTTCAGTTTTTGACATAATTTGAAAGTACTTGTGTTTCTATATGTTGTGTTCCATGAAACATGGACCAAAAGAAATGACCCAAATGATTTGGAAAAAATTCTGGTTCCATTGAATTACATTAAAAGTAAAGTAGGTTTTTTGCTTCTTCTGTGAAGTTCCCATTTTGGAGATACGAGCGATATATTTTAAGAAACTTGTGGCTTAAATTTAACAAAGTAATGGCAAAATGTTGAGTCATTGTGACGCGCTGAGAAACCGAACAGTGCTTAGAGTCACTGAGGTGTATAATGCTGAATATTGGTGCCACTGTATTCCTTCATTAAAAACAATGATTTTCATTTCTGCACACAGTGCAGTCCCCCCGGTGTGCAGTGGCCTTAACGCTGGACATATAGTTTATCCTCTTAAAAAAGATGGTGCTTCAAGGGTTCTTTAGTGAAGAAAATAGTTCTATACAGAACAGTGAATACTCAAAGAACCACTTGCACAATTAAAGGGTTCTTTGCATCATGAATGTATCCTTCAGATTGATGGAGAATATGTTGTATACTTAAAAATGGTTCTATACAGCACCCAGCACAGTTCTTCTATAGATACAATTTCAAAGTTTTTATTTAAAATCATCTAATATATATATATATATATATATATATATATATATATATAAACACATTCATGCACATTTTCCATCAATCTGAAGAACGCTTTCATGATGCAAAGAACCCTTTGATCCTGGAAGGGCTTTTTTGAGTGTTCATGGTTCTACATAGAACCATTTTCTTTACCAAAGAACCATGAAAGCACCTTCTTTGCACTTCATTTATCAGTGCACTCGGTGGTCCATACCAGCAGCCATAACAGTCCATTTTGGTGAGTTAGTGCACTGATACAGAACTCACAGGCTTGTGTGTATTGAGTGTTTTATATACGGCTATATATGGTATAATGGCTGTGGACACAGCTCAGAGTATACAGGGTGATTCAAAAAGGTTCATCTGATTTCAAAGCACCATATTTTTACAACCGTGAGGCGCTGAGGAACCAATCACAATCCAATTGTAAGAGGGGGTCATTTGTAAAAGGGAGATTCTGACTGGCTCCCTAAAGTCTGAGAGGAGATAAGACCCCTGAGCAGGAAGCGTTCTGCGGTCTCCACTTCAATAAGAGTGAATCCGTCATAACTGTGCAGCCTGATTTCTGTGGGCAGTGAAGCTCCCAACAGCTCTGAGCGTTCAGCGCTGGTTCCACAGCACTGGATGATCTCCGAAATCCCACTGAAAGAGCCGTGAGTGCAGCGACACCCGACACGCTCAATCCAGTATGGGATGAGTTTGACTATAGTGTTGATGTCGACCGCACAGCTGGAGGAGGTTCAGACTGAGACCTTGTAGAATTACATAATAAACTTCATGCTCATTTAAACCGTTTACAGTTCACTGCATTGATCTGTAATGATTTACAAGTGAAATGAATCATTTTGAAATCGGATGGATCTTTTTGAATCACCCAGTAGATCCAGATCTATTTGTTAGTATCAGATTTACTTCCCAATTGAGTCAATTGGCCAAGACTTGTTTGGTGTCTGAAGTTTCCTTCTTTGGTTCTGCGCTGGAGCTTTGAAGCTTTGCATACCAGCTCCACAAACATCCAACATAGCTGATCGACTACACTCAGCATGGGGGGCGGGGGCTGTGTCCACTGAATCACTGGAGCAGGTCATCGTGGCTTATGGACATATGCAGCATTCCCACACTGCTTTCTGGCCGTGGCCTTAAACACTCTGTTTGGAAAGTGGAGGCACGTCTGGGTGCCGCAACAGACACTATAAACACTGGGGTCAGAACGGTGTCATCCTAAAAAAGAGATTTAATTACCGTACAATAAACTCGGCTCAGGATGCACAGGAACGAGGGAGGGAGACAAAAAAAAAGGGACAGAGAGAGAGAGAGAGCGACAAACGGAGAGAGACCTGTGTGGAGAGCTGAGCTGATTTATTCTTCTTATTGTAGCAGAGACAGCAATGAAAATAAAGGCTTTTCTCATTTACAAAGGAGTGGATTACTGTGACGTCTTAATACTGTGGGTCAACACCCCACAAAAACATGCACCACGTTAATAACAGGGGTATCCCCCAACACAATCACACACACGCCTGTTTTTGAAGCTTGTGAAGACATGAGGTCATACATATTGCTGGGTGTAAAAGAGCATGTTTTCCAAAAAATGCAACTGTACGGAAGATGAAAAACTTCTAATCTTTCAGTTTAACTGAATGTAACAAGTTAATGTAACAATTTCTGCTCATCCATTTGTCCTGGAAGTTCCATACAGTTGTGAATATATATATATATATATATATATATATATATATATATATATATATATATATCGCTGTTGTCGGAAGAAAACCTCTTATGGTAACTTATGGTAACTTATGGTTAAGGAAAAAACATAATTTACTTATAATGTAAGTCAATGGAACCAGATTTTTTTCCAAGTAATTTTGGCCCATTTATTTTGGTCCATTCTTCATGAAAATTACACACAATATAAAGGGAAACAAGTGTTTTCAAATGATATCAAAAACTGAAACAAAAATGGAGATACAAGGTTTGATTCCAATAGCATGTATACACACACACACACACACACACACACACACATACGATAAATTGGTGCATGTGTGTGTGCGTGTCTATATATATATATATATACACATACACATATATACACACATACATACACACACACGAATTGTATTGAATTGAATGTAAATACTTACATGCATTAATAATATGCCCCATATGTATGTATGTATGTATATATGTGTAAATATCTAAATCTAGTATGTGAGCCTAATCCTAATATTAACCTCAGGACCCAAAATGAAATGGTTTCTTTTTCAGTTTTAAAAAGTAAACTTTGTCGCTAAAAAGCACAAAAGCAGCGTTTTGGCTAGTCTTTTGTGCTTTAACCCAAATATGAAAATATTCAAAAACTGACACGTCCATTACTTCGGACTTAATCAGAAGACATATCGAAACACACAAACAAAGCATTAGTTTACATTCTTCCTCAATCTGCTTCTCCTGCTGCACAAAGAGTGTTTTTGTCCTTTGTGTGTCAGTGGGTGGGTGGGTGGGTGATTAGGGGGGATTCCAAATCTTCTCAGGCTAAAGCTGGACCATCATCTTCAGTAAGGATTTCAAAACAAGAGCAGCTTTCTGAGGAACAAGTGAAAGATAAAGGGGAGGAGAATGGGGAGGGACGAGTGCGTGTCGTCTATTGATTCTTCCCCGTTTTACATGCAGCGTGACATCACAGCCAACAGGAAATGGCCTTTCACTTGGACCGCTCAAGGGCCTCCTCCCATGCACGACGGACAGCGGGCATTAAGAATTCTGCCCACGCTGGGAAGATGTGTCCTACATATGCCAAAGGGCAAGACTGAACATGGCTGGGATGAACTTGTAATGTCTTAAAGTGAAAGATTGGTTAAGAAAAGCCATTTTGTTTTAACAAATATGAAACCATTTTGGGGCCACACCATTTCAGGAGGTAACGTTTTACCCTCTCGGTACATCCTTATGTGTTAGTATAAAATAACGTAGAACAGTTTCTTGTAAAATGTCTCTGGGTTAAAACACAACATGCTGCTTTTGTGCTTTTTAGCAACAAAGTTTACTTTTTAAAACAGAAAAAGAAACCATTTCATTTTGGGTCCTGAGGTTAATATTAAGATTAGGCTCACATACTAGATTTAGATATTTACACATATAGAATATATGGGACATATTATTAATGCATGTAAGTATTTAAATGTATGTAATACATTTGAGCCTTATTATTATTATTATTAGGATATTAGGATTATTATTATTTATATTATGTATAGGTACATACATATAATGGATATGCAATATAGTATTACCATATTGTGGTACTATGTTATATATATTGGGCATATTTTAATTGTATTCAATATATATATATATACACATACACACACACACACACACACACACACATATATATATATGTATATATATATATATACACACACACACACACACATATATACACACACACACACACACACACACACACACACATATATATATATATATATATATATATGTATGTATATATATATATATATGTGTGTGTGTGTGTGTGTGTGCGTGTATACATATGCTGTTATATATATATATATATGTGTGTGTGTGTGTGTGTGTGTGTGTGTGTGTGTGTGTGTGTGTGTGTGTGCGTGTATACATATGCTGTTGGAACAAAACCATGTATCACCGTTTTTGTTGTTATACGAGGCTGAAGTCGCTTCTTATTCTCCAGCTTCTTGCTCCAATTTTCCCAATAAGATGTAACGTGAAAATCTGAACTTCAGCTTTGTGATTTTTAAAGTTTGACAGATTAACTGCAGATTAAAGGTATCAGAAAATCAGCTGGACTGATTATAAACACAAATCAGTCCATTCGTCTCCAAATTATCGATGCTCATCTTAAATCTCTGGGCGAGACTGTTGTCTGCATTGCTATGGTGACGAGCAGTCTGCGCTGATCTTCAGGGTTACAGGTTGAATCAGCAGTTCTACATTAACTCCAGCATTTAAGACCATGTACTGTTAAACTGTGTTTTGCACGATCAGCAGAGCTTTATTTTACTGTAAAGGAGGATTATTTTATTATTAAACTACTAATCTAATTCAGCTGTGGAGCTGCAACAGGACAGTAAAAGAGCCACTTGCGGCATCCGGAGCCGCTGCTAACAAGCAATGGGAGCATATGATTAGCAATGAGCATCATGCAAACTTCCCGTCTACATAACCTCAAACTGTGTTGAGTCACTGAACAGGGAATTCTACAATATTCTTTAATTCTGCATAACTAAAGGGTTAATATGTCACAGCGGTTTGGTGTGAAACACACTGTTCTATAGAAATTAACTGAGTCAGAACTGTTCACAGTGGTGGTGATAGGAACCAGACGTCCACCTCTAAAAGCTTCCTCACTGAGAGTTCCTACATGAAATGGTTATGAATTCACTGCCTGTTTTATGGCAGTTCCGTCATTAACTTTTTTCCTAAAATACATGTTTAAAACCAATTCATGGTGGAGGGACACATGCAGGGTGTTGAGAGGCCAAACAGTCCGCAAAGAAAACTTATTTGTTCATATTTATCACAAGTTTCCCATCATCAACACTGAGTATACAAGCTCAAAAGACATTCAGGTTCTCTGGTGGTTCTGGATAATAAATAAAATGTCTATATCTGTGTTGTAGTCATGGCGACTCCTGGTTCCCATCACCACCACTGTAAAGACTCTTTAAGAGTATTTAAGTTTCTCTACATCAAGCCATTTCAAACCGAACCACTTTTGATGACTTTTTACGTTTTAACTATACAATTATGCAGAAACAAATCATGAAATTATGAAAAAATTAGATGGATTCTGTTATTTTTGCTTATAATCTCTATAAACTACAACCTGCCTATATTGGGGGAAACTGATCGATTTCATTGAAAATATCCCTTTAAACATGGCTCTGATTTTCAAACCGCACCTCAAAAGCACACACAGAGCTATGATGTCATTTAATGACACTGGCAGTAAGTGTCTGTTAGCAGAGGTCCAGCTGTGAGAGGGAGGAGAGACCAACACTGTTCTCAGACTGATTAAGAATGCCTGCTTGCCTTTCAAACACATCACCCAGCCACCATGTGACTGAGCTTCCGAGATAGGTTGAGATATGCTGAGCATGTGCTGGAATACATTCAGCAAAATGTAGTAGAGGAAAGTCAGTTTTCCTCTGTCTGTATTTCTCCCGTACTTCCATCTGTCTGTCTCTTCCATACAGGTATATATGTTTCATTCATCAAAGTACAATGTAAATGCACCTTCAGAGGTACAACAGTGGTTTGAAGCTGCAAATGTGCACCTTAAATCCTTTTTTTTCCAGGAGAAAGATTTATATGCGTACCTTTTCATAAACAACTTACAACAAAACAATAAAACAAGAAGCCTGGAGGCGAGACGGGGTGTGTGGAGTCAGTACAGCTTAGAACATCATTTCAGTGGAATATGATTCAGTTATGTTCCCTGACTGAAGGTACTGAAGACATACATTTGATGGTTCCACCCCATTGACAATACAGAACCTTTTTTTCTGAGAGTAAATATCGCTGCTGTTGGAAGAAAACCTTGTATGTCCAAAATGGTAACTTTCCAGGAGAAGGAAAAAACTTACTTCAACCTTAATGTAAATCAATGGAACCAGACGTCTTTCTAAGTCGTTTTGGGCCGTTTCTCTTGGTCCATTCTTCATTAAATTTACATATAATGTAAAGGGCAATGGGCATTTTCAGATTATGTCAGAAACTGAAAAATGACAAAAATGGAGGTATGAGGTTTTCGATATAGTCTGAAAGAATATGCCTGAATTTATATCTTTTATATCCTTGTATGTTAAAAGCATAAACATTCCCAACACAGATGAGCCAAAACTTTATGACCAACTCAGGTGAAGCAAATACAGTGGGTGGTCTGGGATATATTAGATGGTAAGCAAACAGTCATTCCCATAGTCAAGGTCTTGGGGTGGTCCATTGGTAGGTCAGAGTGACCATGCTGACCCCTATTCATCCTCGAAACCACCTACAATGGGCTCATCAGTGCTGGAACAGGACTGGCACAGTATAAAAGGGCTGTCTTGGCTAATTAGTCCTGATTTATTTTACATGGATGGCTGAGTACGTGTGCAATGTTGACCTGGGGAAGTGATGGCACAAGGCTGCACAGTGGGAAGTATGCAAGCCATTGGAGCAGCGGTTGACAACCCAAATGTTTAGAGCCACTTTGTTCTTACAACAAAAATCAAACCTAGGGAGCCACAACATTTTGTCAATTTTACCATCTTGACTGTAAATACAATATATCTCAGTATGTGCTAAAGTAATAGTACAGGCTAAAAAATATAAACGAAAATACAGACTTACTTTGCTCTGCTTTAAGCTTTAAGCTCAACTATAACTGCTTTTCTTGCATCTCCAGCAGGAGACTTTTCCACAAACGTAGAACAGTTTCTTGTAAAATGTCTCTCAACATTTAACTTTTACGAGGCTGAAGTCGCTTCTTATTCTCCAGCTTATCAGTCCATTCGTCTTCAAATTACCGATGTTTGTCTTAAATCTCTCTCTTTGCCGTTTTGTTAGCTACTAGCTGGGCGAGACTGTCTGCGTTGCTATGGTGACCAGCAGTCTGCGCTGATCTTCAGGGTTAAAGGGTGAATTAGCAGTTCTACATTAACTCCAGCGTTTAAGACCATTTACTGTTGAACTGTGTTGAACGATCAGCGGAGCCTTATTTTCCTGTAAAGGAGCATTATTTTATTATTACCTACTAATCTAATTTAGTAGGTAATACTAATAGTAGAGCTATTTAGTAGAGCTAATACTAATCTAGCTGCGGAGCCTCAACAGAGCAGCTAAAGAGCTCTGGAGCCCCATGACTCCTGCACTGGAGGAGGTGTGATGCTCTGGGTGATGTTCTGCTTTGGGCATTAATGTGGACGTCAATTTGAGATACGTTCCATCTAAATAAACATTGCTGCGGACCAGGTAGACCCCTTCATGGTGATGGTGTTCCCTCACGGCAGGGAACATGATGAAGAGTTCAAAGTCCTGGCCTTTAAATTCCATAGATCTCAATCTGATTGAGATTGAGGGATGTCCTGGAACAAGTGTGATCTGTGTTGGCCCCATCTTGCAAAAAAATGGATCTGCTGCTAACGTCTTGGTGACCGACATTACAGGGCACCTTCAGAGGTCCATGCATTGGCAGGTCAGAGCTGTTTTGGCGGCACATGTAGGAGAAGGGCAGATGGCCACAGTGTTTTGGCCCATCGATGTATGTTATTGCATTTTCCTGATAAGAGATCACTCATCTCTTATACATCTACATTTATTTGAATATACAAACACACAATTTTGGCCACAGTTTGAAACAGAAACTGTCAAAAACTGCAGTTGTCAGCCAAAACAAACCCAAAAAACAAAAGATTAGTCACCATGTCTTACACTGTATATGTATAATTTGCTGGGTTATTACAGACAATATCTGAAGATGGGACGATTTCATAGTAAAATGATGAAAACATGATTTACTTGAAATAATCAGTGTTAATATTGTGAAATTCTCCCAATAAGATGTAATAAAATACACAGTAATGAAGGATAAAATTACCACATCCATTCTTGGTGTGCTCGACTTTCGTGGCAATAAAATTCTATAATAAAATTTTACATTAAAATGACATTTTCCTTTCCTTACAGGCAGAGCCGGTGTGGAGGCCACTGCAGTCCAAACAGAGCAGAATCGTTCTGCAGCGCTCACTGACACTGACATGCTGTGATGGCTGGAGCTCTAGGAATATCCATTTCCCATCAGCCCCTCTCCACCCCACCTCCATGCCTCCCCCCACCTCTCTCTCTCCATCATCTCGCCCTCTCTCCCTCATCCCTCACTCGCTTCCACGCTCTCTCCCCTCCATCTTTCTCTCCCTGCCTCTATCTCTCTCACCCCTCATCACTCGTCCTCTCTCTCTCTCCACTCCACTTATCCCTGTCTCTCTTTCCTCGCTTCACCTCACTCACCCATTTCCCTCATCTCTCACCCCTTGTTTTTCTTTCTCTACCCCTCATCCCCCTCTCGTTGTCTATCTCTTCCTCATTCCTTGTTCACTCTTCATTCTCTATCTCTCCTTCTCTCTGACTCTCTCTCTCTCTCTCTCTCTCTCTCTCTCTCTCTCTCTCTCTCTCCCGCTCTCTCTGAGAGCAGCGGGATGCAGTAAAATATTCAGCTGTACTGTCAGACACTCTGAGGAAATTCAGCACTTTCACCATTCTGTCATTTTTTTCTTTCCCTCTCTCTCTTTTGCTTTCCCACTCGCTGAGACAGGGGGCAACAGGGGGAGTGAGAAGGGTGAGGCATGTTGCTTAGCAACCATTTTCACACCAGGGCTGATGATTCTTGCAAAGGTAATGAATACCTGCACTATAATGTGTTTGATTAGAACTATGACGCGTAGCACAGCGTTCATCTGTATTCACGGCCGGCGAGTCGCAGGTTTCTCTCATTTCTGAGGAAAGGCAGTGCAAAGCCCCCCAAACCGAACACCGATCAATTATACAGTAACTACTATACAAGATTCAGTAATTGCCGTTAATTGCGTCTACTCGGAATGATTCAGTATCTAATAATAATTTTTCAGCGTCTGCTACACATTATACATTACACTGATCAGGCATGACGTTATGAACAACTCCTTGTTTCTATGCTCACTGTCCATTTTATCAGCTCCACTTACTGTATAGGTGCACTTTGTAGTTCTACAGTTACAGACTGTAGTCCATCTGTTTCTCTGATACTTTGTTAAACCCTTTTACCCTGTTCTTCAGTGGTCAGGACCCCCAAGGACCCTCACAGAGCAGGTACTATTTTAGTGGTGGATCATTCTCAGCACTACAGTAACACTGATGTGATAGTGGTATGTTAGTGTGTGTTGCGCTGGTCTGATCAGACACAGCAGTGCTGCCACTCACTGTCCACTCTATTAGACACTCCTACCTTGGGGATCCACCTTGTAGATGTAAAGTCAGAGACAGTTTGTGTTGGTCATCCTCTAGTCCTTCATCAGAGGTCACAGTACGCTGCCCACAGGACACTGTCCACAGGACGCAGTTGGCTGGATATTTTTGGTTGGTGGACTATTCTCAGTTCAGCAGCGACACCAAGGTGTTTAAAAACTCCAGCAGCTCTGCTGTGTCTGATCCACTCACACCAGCACAACACACACTAACACCCCACCATCACGTCAGTGTTAATGCAGTGCTGAGAATGATCCACCACCCAAATTGTACCTGCTGTGTGAGGGTCCATGGGGGTCCTGACCACTGAAGAACAGGGTAAAAGGGGGTAACAAAGTATCAGAGAAACAGATGGACTACAGTCTGTAACTGTAGAACTACAAAGTGCTCCTACACTGTAAGTGGAGCTGATAAAATGGACCATGAACGTAGAAACAAGGAGGTGGTCAGAATGTTATGCCTGATTGGTGTATACAATATCTACTATGCACTGTACAGTAAGTACTGTGAAAAACTATAATAAAATATACAGTATCTACTATAAATATTAATTAGTATTACAAATTATTCAGTAATAATTTATTAAATAGTCTTTCCTATAGATATTCATCAGCTCCTATTGATTATTCAGTAACTACAAATTATACACTATCTACGATGAATAAATAACTACATAACTACATAACTACTACAAATTACACAGTATTTATTCTGAATTATTTAGTATCGACTATGATATAATGTGAAACTGAAGTATGGACACACATA